>NW_027332425.1:2451325-2480132 GCF_000442705.2 Elaeis guineensis
TCTTCCCGCCATTTAGGGGCCTTTTCTTTGCCATTTTCTTCTGTCGTATTCCTCTGAGTTAGTCTCCTGTGACCTCTCGTCCTTTGTCCCATCCGTTTACTTCAGGATCTTTAGGGTTTTCATTTGGAGGTATTCGAAATGTCTTCCAGTACTTTTGCTTCCAGCGGTTTCGGGAGTTCTTCCGCCTCAACCCCCCAGGTCCCCCATTCTGTAGATGAACCCGCACCTGGGGTGGGGCCCCACCTGATTTTTGCGTCGGGTGCCATTCCCTGCTCCCTGACTCTGGATGAACTCCTTCTGGTAAGGGTTCAGTATGGAGTTCCTCTGGAGTACGACCTGGAGCTGCCTGGCCCCTCCGACCGGGCTAGCGCTCCCCACCCGGTCGTTTTTGCCTGTATCAGGAGGCATTCTGTGCCGAACTCTGGCTTCCGCTTCCGTCCTTTGTCGTCGCCCTCTTCCGATTTTTAGATATCTCTTTGGCTTCAGTTGCCCCAAATTTCTTTAAGTTTTTGATAGGATTTCTCTCCCTTTGCCACGTAGTCGAGGTCCAGCCGTCCCTCTCTCTGTTTAGGCATTTCTATACCTTCAAGCGTCATCCTTCGGCGAAGGACTAGTGGTATTTCTCCCTTCAGTTTGGCAAGAAGGGGTTGCTGAAAGGTGCCCCCTCTTCAATCCACAATTGGAAGGGGAAATACCTCTTTATCCACTGTCCGACCTTGAGGCTGGGGCTGCCCCCTTGGGGCTCTCTGAGGGACTCCATCCGCCGGGCTCCCAGCCTGGGGGAGGACGACCTCCAGGCCGCCTGGAAGCTTCTTGACTATTCCGCTCCTTCCCTTCCCATCCTTCTGAGGGAGCAATTTTTGTTCAACATCGGTCTGAGCCCTCAGGATCCTGCGAGTACTCCATCTTTTCCTTTCTCTTCTTTTCTTCTGTCCTTCTTCTTTTTCTTTCTTTTCTTCTCTCTTCTTTCTTTCTTTTTTTTTTGTGCCATTCCTTCCTTTTTCATCCCATTATTGATTTCTGATCTCTCTCCTTTTTTTTTTTTTTTTAGGAATGGACGCCGAAGCAGCACGGATGCTCGCCAGGGGCCTCAAGACCCACAAAAGAAAAGGTGCCGCGATCTCCGGATCAGCAAAGAAGGCCAGGGTGGAGGAGACGAGCCTGGCTGTGCCTGTCCAGGCGGCCCCCACGATCGATGTTCCTTCAGACGCCGAACCAACGGCCCCCCGGGCCTCTTCAAGGAGTCCGCCGACTGGGGCTCCCGTTTCGGGGGTCCGCTCCATGGAGGCGCCCGTAGGCGAGAGGGGGAGGAGAAGGAAGTCGGTGGCCCGCAGGGTGAGTAGCCGTCGAGCCGCCGCTGACGAGTCCCTCGGTTCCGAAGAGGAGCCGGAGAATCCCTTCAATGACAGGGATTTGATCAAGCGGTTGATCGACGGCTGCATTCTGCCTGAAGTCGTCGAGAGGATCGACCGCGCCAATCCTGAGCAGCGGATTTGGGACTCCCTAGGATCCTTTCTCGAGGTAAACAAATCTTTATTTAACCAGCTATTCGACCCTTGTTCTGATCCCCTAGCCGCCCTTGCAGATTGGGCACCAGCTCCTCGCCAATATCGAGGCGATGAACCGGGCGAGGAGGGATGCCATCCAGATGGAAGAGCACCATCGGACCGAGGTCGCTCGTCTAAAAAAAAGGCAGCCGAAGTAGTTGCCCTCCAGGAGGCCCTGGAGAGAGAAAAGCAGGCCCGGGAGAAAGAAAGACAGACCTCGGAGGAGACGGTGAGGAAGGCGGAGGCCGAGGTCGCCAACTTGGCAGAGCAGATTTCGGTCCTGGTCTCAGAGGCCAGGGTTCTTGCAGTGGAGGAGTTCAAGACCTCCACAGAGATGAGGGACCTAAACGTCAGGTTCGGCCAAGAAGCATTCATCAAGGGGTTCGAGCTCTGCCAGGAGAAGGTGGCCAGAAAATTTATCGAGCTCGACCTCAGCTTCTTGGATGAGGAGTCTGAGGATGAGGCCGATCCTTCTCCTACCGCTACTGCTGCCGCAGCCCCCCCTCCAGGAACACCGAGCTCTCCAACTCCTGCTTTTGAGGTCTGAGACCTCCGATCTTGTATCTTTCTTTTACTGTATTTTTTTTTTTCTTTTTTGTCTTCAAAAATCATTCAATCAATAAAGTTGAATTTCTCACCGTGGATGGCTTCTCTTCTCCCCCTTCCCCCTTTTTATTTTTCTTTCTGCAATGAGATGCACCTTGACGCCTCTGTCTCTCGATGGCAGTGTCCTGCCAAGGCACTTCCCCTGCCCCAGGGGATCCTGCTGAAGTCCACGATCCAGTGGCTGAAGAAGGAGGTTCTTCATGTGACAAAAAGGTCGAAGAAGATGAAAGGCGAGCTTCGCAGGTTAAGGGAGGGTTACTCTAAAGCCACCTCGGAGGCCACCCACTTCCGAAATCTCCACGTGAAGGGGATCATGGAGTATAGCCGGAGGAAGGCGGACTTCGCGAAGGAGCTTGAGGAACACAAGAAGAGTGCCAGCGATCAAATTTGGGCTCAAGCTGCCAAGATCAGCTCTCTCAGGGTGGAACTGTCAGCTGCGCGGGAGAGAATTGGCCAGCTGGAAGGAAGTTCGTCCCGGCTCTTGGCTCGGGCTGACGACGATCGGGAGTGGTCGAAGAAAGTCTCTGACCTTCAGCAGCAGCTTCAGGATGTCGAGGTGAGCTACGACGTGCATCGGGCCGGTTGGCACAAGCAGGTGGATGAATATAAAGGGAGACTCAGGGTGGCGGCCGACGAAGTCGTCCGTTTTCAGAGGCAGCTGGCTGACAGGGCTCAGCTTACTTCTGCTCGGGATTCTAATGAACTCCAGTCCCTAAGAGGAACCATCGAAGGGCTTTCTGTCACCCTCGAGAAAAGGATGGCTGAGCTGCAGTAATTGAAGATCCAACTGGCATACGAGCAGCAGACCGTCACGGACGCAGAGGAAGAATCTGAGGTCCTGAGAAAGAGGCGTCGAGAGGCGGAGACCGAAAGCTAGCGACTTCATCGGGCGCTCCAGGATGCGCTGCTGAAAAAGAGAGAGCTAGAAGAAGAAGTTGAGAATCTGAGGCAGTCCTGGATAAGGGGTGGAGCAGATAATTCTAGGTCGGAAGGAGCAGAGCTTCCCTAGGGCTCTTTTTGGCCTTCTGCCTTTTCATGTATGCATTTTCCCTTTTGTTGTTTTGTCTCGCTTTTGTCGTTTTGCTTTTCTTCTTTTGGCCTTCTGGGCTTCGTGGTGTATATTTCGCAAATGGAATGAAAAGAAGATTTTGTGTTACCTCATCCACGTATTATATTAAATTATCATCCACCGAACTTCTCTTGTCGTTCGACTTGTCCGACGTTGACGTCGTTTGGAGGTGCCCAGTCGTCGATACGCTGATTTACTTTCCTCATCATCCATGGCCGTAGGCTCGAGCTTGGTGGTCTGATTTTCGCATTACCCCGAAGGTGTCGCTGTTTTCTTGACCTGTGTCGAGAGCCCTTTTAGAGGTCGGGGGTGCCTAGTAGGAACTTCCCGTCTTTGTTAAGACGAGATTCCTTACGTCTTTGGCGTAGTTTGTCCTTCATCAGTTTTCGATGTAGTTCGTCGCTTTCCTTTTTAATTTCCCCCTCCTTTCGGAGTGAGGGTCCTCCCCTTGCCTTTCGCGGGGTTGCTTAGAAGTGTGGAGGTGCCGCTGAGGGACTTTCCCCTTCATCCGATCTTGTTGGGCGGTCGGATTTCGTCACCGTCAGGATGAGGTTCTCCTTCCGTTCCTGATGTAGTCGATCTCAGCTTAGGTTAGGATGAGGTTTTCCTCCTGTTCTCAATGGGGCCGCGGGGGCACATTAGGGCCATCATAAGGGCCTCTCTCCCCATCCGATCTAAAAAAACCGGGCCTTCGACTTTGCTCATGTCAGGACGAGGTTCTCCTCCTATTCCTGACATGGCTGTGGGGGCACATTAGGGCGTTGTAAGGCCTCTCCTCCCATCCGGTCTAAAAGAATCGGGCTTTTGACTTTGCTCATGTCAGGACGAGGTTCTCCTCCTGTTCCTGACATGGCTGTGGGGGCGCATTCGGACGTTGTAAGGCCTCTCCCCCATCCGGTTAAAAGAACCGGGTCTTTGACTTTGCTCATGCCAGGATGAGGTTCTCCTCCTGTTCCTGACATGGCTGTGGGGGTGCATTCAGATGTTGTAAGGCCTCTCCCCCCATTCGGTCTAAAAGAACGGGCCTTGACTTTGCTCATGCCAGGATGAGGTTCTCCTCCTGTTCCTGACATGGCTGTAGGGGCACATTCGGGCATTGTAAGGTCTCTCCCCCATCCGGTCTAAAAGAACCGGGCCTTTGACTTTGCTCATGTTAGGATGAGGTTCTCCTCTTGTTCTTAACACGGCCATGGGGGCGCCTAAGGGCCGTTATATGGGCCTCTCCCCCAATCCAATCTCAAGATAATCAAACTTTCATTTTATTTATGTTAGGATGAGGTTCTCCTTCTGTTCCTAATATGACCTTGTTTTACTGTTTGAAGGGGTTATCCCCAGTCGTAACGAATCCATGCCAAATGTTAAGAACATGCAAAGTCGAAAGGAATTTAGATTCAGGGCAAAGTCGTAAGCGATACATTTACAGGTTTCCCAAGTTCCATGATCGTGGAAGGTCTGCTCCTCTTTGAGGCCCTCCGGTGATGGAGTCGATGGTCCCGATTGGAGGTCGATCCCGGGCTGCTCCTCCCTCCTTGGCGGTTCAGGTTGCGGCAGGGCCTTGGCCGATCTTTTCTACCCTCAGGCTGGTGTCGGATGAACCTGGCGAGTCGACCTCGCAGATGAGCTCCTCGATCTCGTCTCAGAGCTGGATGCATTCCTCCGTGTCGTGGCCGTGGTCGCGGTGGAAGAGACAGAATTGTTGGGGTTGCACTTCCCAGGGTGTGTGTGCATCCTCTCTGGCATAGGGAGCTGCTCCCTGACCTCCATCAGTACCTGGGTCTTCGAGGCATTGAGGGGGGCGTAGTTGCGGAATCTTCCCGGTGGATAACCCCGCCGAACCCCGCGATCCGAACTTCTTTGCCTACGTACCCGAGGTGGAGTATGGGCACGCTTGTGCCCAGGAGGGGATCGAGAATGCGGCCGAGCTTCTCTCAACCTTTTTTCGACTGCGGGCTTACTCGAGTCTCCTGCCTGCCGCTCTCTCGTGGTCTCCTCATCCTTCATTTTGAAGGTTCTTCTGCTCGGGCATACCCTTCAGCTCGAGCCAACAAATCAGCAAAATCCCTGGGGTACTTCTTCTCCAGGGAGAACAAAAGGTCATTCTTCTGAAGGCCACCCTTCAAACGGCCATTGCGACTAATTGGTCCAAATTCCAGACCTCCAGCGCTGCGACATTAAACGGTTGATGTAGGCCCAATGGACTCCCCCTCCCTCTAGCCTGATATTAATGAGGGACTCTGAGCCCTTCGGGGTGTCGGCTGCTGACAAAATGGGCCATAAATTGGTGGCTCATCTGATCGAAGAAAAGATGGTACCCAGCTTCAGCACGAGTATCAATTTCTCGCGCTCCCTTCAAGGTGGAGGGGAAGGCTCGGCACAGGATGGCGTCAGGTGCGCCATGAAGCAGCATCATCGTCCGAAGGCTTCCAGATGATCAACTGGGTCTGAAGTCCCACGTAGCTTTCGAACTGAGGGAGTTTGAAGTTTGGCGGGATCGGTTCCTGCATGATCATTTGAGAAAGGAGGGTCAGTGCAGATATCTTTATCGTAAGCGGGGGAGCGTGGCGGAGTTCTTCGATCCATCGGTTCATCTCCTGGAGTCTCTGGTCCAGAAATCCTCTCGACTCCGGGTCTCGAGGGTCCTCTGGTAGAATGGGGGTAGGGATCTTCCAGGGGTGGAGTCATGATCCGATTGAGGGCTCTCCACCCTCGGGTTCATTTTCTCGAGAAAGACGGGGTGGCTGGCCCAAGTGGCCCACCCCACTACCGGATTCTGGCATTCCGGTGACACCCTTTCCAGGTGCACTGATGCCTGCGGCTGCTGCTGCCGCTGTATGGCCTGTACAGCTTCAGTGAGGCTCTGACTGCTGCGCCAGCAGATCAAATTGCTCCGCCCGACCGTCATCGCCGGAGGAGGAGGAGGTGGGAAACTGGAGGTGAGGCTGGAGCCTGAGATCTGGCGCGGAGGCGTGGATCTCGCGTGGATGCCTTGCGGGGAGGCATCGAGCAAAGACCAAGTGGAGAAGGAGGAGAGGATGCGGAAAAGATGCCCGGGGGCGGTCCCGTTGAGCGCTCCTTTAAGAACAAGGGTACTGCGAAGGTTCAAAACTCTTCCTCTAGCGCCAATCCTGTTGGTGCAAAATCTGCTGCACCGGAGAAGCTGGAGTCCGGTCGCCGTCGGGACCTGCAAAAGAAGTCTAAACCGGAGGTGGGGTTGCTCCGGCAAGACCCTCCGACGCTCAAGTCAGTTCTCTGCCTCAATAAGAATGGAGTGCTCGAACAGAAATTTTAGCAGAGTTTCTAATAAAAATGAGAGCTTAGAGAATAACGTATCTGGGGTCCCCTTTTATAGGCGGAGGGAGTAACAGACTGATAGCGATGTCTGTAACCATCTGGCAGTGGGCTGCCCAGAGTCAGGGGGAGTTTGTTGCGAAGAGTAGTGGGTGGGATCGTGGCTATCACCGGGACACGCCACGTGGAGTTTCGTGGGGAGTGAAGCGGCGTCCGTTATCGCGACTTGCCAGAGGATGGAAGAATCGCACGGTATCCGTCGCAGGAAGCGGAGCAGGATCGTGGGCATCATAGCGGTCTGCCAGGGAGTAATGGAGCCACGCGAAATCCGTCGCAGGAAGTGGAGCAGATTGTGGCCGTTACTGCGGCCCACCAGGGAGCAATGGGGCCGCGCGAAATCTGTCGCAGGAAGTGGGGCAGGATCGTGGCCGTTGCTGCATCACGCCAGGGAGTCTAGACCTGTCGCTGAAGTTCGGCTGGAGTGTCTGGCGGAGAGGGGTGGTTAGCTATCCGTTTGAGAGGAACCCGGAGTCCGGCTCCCGTAAGAGTCCGAACGAAGTCTTCCTTCAGCCGAAGTTGGGGATGAGGTCGGCTCCCGTGAGAGTCCGGACGGAGTCTTCCCGCAGCCGAAGTCGGAGACGAGGCCCGACTCCCGTAGGGGTCCGGGCGGAGTCTTCCTGCAATTAAGTCAGGGGCGAAGTCCGGCTCCGTAGGAGTCCGGATGAAGCTTACCAGCAGTTGAAGTTGGTGACGGAGCCCGGCTCCCGTAGGAGTCCGGGCGGAGTCTGCTTGTGGTCGGAGTTGTGGGCGGAGTCCGGCTCCCGTAGGAGTCCGGACAAGGTCTGTCTGCAGCCGAGTCGGGGATGAGGCCTGGCTCCCGTAGGGGTCCGGGCGGAGTCTTCCTGCAATTAAAGTCAGGGGCGAAGTCCGGCTCCCGTAGGTGTCCGGACGAAGCTTACCAGCAGTTGAAGTTGGCGACGGAGCCTAGCTCCCGTAGGAGTCCGGGCGAGTCTGCTTGCGGTCGGAGTTGTGGGCGGAGTCTGGCTCCCGTAGGAGTCTGGACGAGGTCTGTTTGCATCCAGAGTCGGGACGAGGCCCGGCTCCTGTAGGGGTCCGGGCGGAGTCTTCCTGCAATTAAAGTCAGGGGTGAAGTCCGGCTCCCGTAGGAGTCCGGACGAAGCTTACCAGCAGTTGAAGTTGGTGATGGAGCCCGACTCCCGTAGGAGTCCGGCGGAGTCTGCTTGCGGTCGGAGTTGTGGGCGGAGTCCGGCTCCCGTAGGAGTCGGATGAGGTCTGTCTGCAGTCAGAGTCGGGGATGAGGCCCGGCTCCCGTAGGGGTCCGGACGGAGTCTTCCTGCAATTAAAGTCAGGGGCGAAGTCCGGCTCCCGTAGGAGTCCGGACGAAGCTTACCAGCGGTTGAAGTTGGTGACGGAGCCGGCTCCTGTAGGAGTCGGGCGGAGTCTGCTTGCGGTCAGAGTTGTGGGCGGAGTCTGGCTCCCGTAGGAGTCTGGACGAGGTCTGTCTGCAGCCGGAGTCGGGGATGAGGCCCGGCTCCATAGGGGTCCGGGCGGAGTCTTCCTGCAATTAAAGTCAGGGGCGAAGTCCGACTCCCGTAGGAGTCCGAACGAAGCTTACCAGCAGTTGAAGTTGGTGACGGAGCCCGGCTCCCGTAGGAGTCCGGGCGGAGTCTGCTTGCGGTCGGAGTTGTGGGCGGAGTCCGGCTCCCGTAGGAGTCCGGACGAGGTCTGTCTGCAGCCGGAGTCGGGGATGAGGCCCAGCTCCCGTAGGGGTCCGGGCGGAGTCTTCCTGCAATTAAAGTTAGGGGCGAAGTCCGGCTCCCGTAGGAGTCCGGATGAAGCTTACCAGCGGTTGAAGTTGGTGACGGAGCCTGACTCCCGTAGGAGTCCGGGCGGAGTCTGCTTGCGGTCAGAGTTGTGGGCGGAGTCCGGCTCCCGTAGGAGTCCGGATGAGGTCTGTCTGCAGTCGGAGTCGGGGATGAGGTCCGCTCCCGTAGGGGTCTGGGCGGAGTCTTCCTGCAATTAAAGTCAGGGGCGAAGTCTGGCTCCCGTAGGAGTCCGGACGAAGCTTACCAGCGGTTGAAGTTGGTGACGGAGCCCGGCTCCCATAGGAGTCCGGGCGGAGTCTGCTTGCGATCGGAGTTGTGGGCAGAGTCTGGCTCCCGTAGGAGTCCGGACGAGGTCTGTCTGCAGTCGGAGTCGGAGGAGACTCGCGAGGGTTAATCCCGTTGAGAACTTCGGCTGAGGGTATTTTTATACCCAACAATAACAATCTCTAAAAATAAATCTAATCCTAACGGTAATCGCAGAGGGTAGGTTTCTACGGCCACAGCAGCAAATTTTGCTCCATTCCGACACGTAGGATCATCTCTCCATCCCTCAGCCTTTTGCTCTCCTCAAGACCCTGCATAGAAGTGCACAAATGAGCACTAGAGCCAGAGTCAAGCACCCAACTAGATGCAGAAGAAACTGTAAGATTAGATTCTAAAATGAGCATACCTCTAGAAGGACCATCCTTCTTGTTCTTTAGGGTGGTCAGGTACTGAGGACAGTTCCACTTCCAATGGCCGTCTGATTGACAGTGGAAATATTTTTCCTTTTCAGCACCTTTCTTCTTTGGTTCTATTTTCTTCTTCTTCCCATCCACCTTCTGCTTCTTCGCAGACCTCTTTTTCTTTTCAAAAGATTTTTTCTTATAAGAAATCTGCTCCACAACAAGAACTGAGCCTTTTGAACTCTTCAAAGAAAGCTCAGCCGTAACCAGCATGTTCATTAACTCGGCCAAGGTACATTGCATCTTATGCATATGGAAGTTCATGATGAACTGACCATATGCATCGGACAAGGATTGAAAGATCACATCAATCTGAAAATCCTTGTCTAAGATGATATCGATCTTCTCAAGCTCCTCAAGATCCTTGATCATTGTTAAACTATGATCTTGGACTGACTGCCCATTATGCATTTTAGCCTTAAAAAGTCTTTGACAGACGTGATACTTGGCTGTGCGACTTTGTTCACCAAACAACTCTTGTAGGTGAGCCAACATTTGGGGGTAGTCAAAATATTTTCATGTTGGCGCTGCAAGTCATCAGACATTGCATCCAACATGTAGTACCTTGCTTTGTTATCATCATCCGTCTACTTTTTCAGAGACACTCTCTGTTCAGCAGTCGGACGTGTTGGCATGGCAGGTGGGTCCTGGTCCAAGACATAAGTCAATTTTTTGGAATCCAGAATAATTCTGTAGTTCCTTAACCAGTCTTTGAAATTGGGTCCAGTCAATTTGTGGGTGTCTAGTATTTTGGTCAGGTGGTTTGAGGCAGACATGTTTCTGTAGAGAGTCAAAAGTTTCTAGTTAGATTTTGTAATCAGACTTAACCAATTTGTTTAGGGTTTCATTTTTAAACAAATTAGGCTCCCACTATTTTCTCAGATCCCTACACTCCCTTGGTAGAGATGCAAAAATTTCATGATTAGTGATTTCTAGTGGGTGGTACGATCTCACTGACTGGCTCACCACCTCACCTAACAGTTATTGGTGATGGGTCAACCGATGAGTGGATAACTCTTGTCCAATGATTCTCTAATCATGGTGCACCCAAAACTTGGTCTCTAATTCATGAAGCTCATCGTGCCCGGAATATTGCTCAATTCTTAGTTAAGTCAAACCCACCATTTACACAAACTAGATTCCTGATTGGTCCCTCACCGTATCCAAAATATTGAACCCAACCCATCCTCTAATTCGTAACATCCAATGCCTAATGGACATGGTTGCATCTTTTCGGTGCAACTGAGCCACTGTATCCAGTTGAGAACAATCAACCCCGGGAAGGGCCCGCACATTCACAATGGTGGAAGATCTAGACTTAATATTTTCTTAGGAAGATTTGATTTAGGTCTCTTTAAACTTGACTTGACATAGTCATAATAATTATGACTAACTAGTGGCATGGGTTAGCTCGAATTGTTAGCCACCTCAAATTAGAACTGGGTCGACATATATGGCCAGGTAAGTGAGATCGGTGGAAGGGATATGCCATTAACTCCATAAGAATACATTCGAGTTGAGTAGCTCCCAATTAAAAATTAGTCGGTCGCATCTACCCAACTTACCTTAGACACCAAATTATCAAACCAAAACTAATTAGGTTAGCTTACAATTCAGGCTCTAACCACTGAGCTAAATTAGGTGTTAACTTGATCGAGTCACAACTAAATGTGATTCGACCTTGACCCAGACTTAATCCTATTAGGCTGGTCAATTATTAGCTTTCATGATCCCACCTAACCAACTGTTGATTCGTTTGATCAACCGCTAGACCTAATTGAGCTACCCAAGCCCAAACCCAATTTTATGAAAAAAACTTAGATCTGAAATTCTCAATTTTTGACCTAATTTAATTTCATGAACTTAATTCATTAATTAAGTCTTGAGTTATAAACAAAACATGTAAAATAAATCCTAGGATTTTAGGATCTAAGGTTTTGCAGAAAAGTAAGTTTTGATTTCTGATTAAGGATGAACACGCAGCACTCCTATACATCATAAGAACACCCATTGAATGGAAGGAGAGGGCCTTTAAACCCTACTTTATTTTTATGACTGGATGGCCATGAGGAACACCTTAATCAGAAATATAAATTTAACTACAAAATTAGTTAGATTTAAATTTACATATCACATATACAATTTAAGATCTAACTAATACATGCTTTGCATACATCTCATGTATCAAAAATTGATTTAATTAACATACTTTCAGATTTAATACATCACATGTAATATCTGAAAAATAAAATTTAAATTGAACTATTCAATATAAAAACTATTCTAGACAAGTTATTAGAACAATTCTACAACTAGTCTCGGCATGCAACAGATCAATTTTATGAAATAATTAAAATTTTATTTTCTATTTTTTAATCTAATTATAATATTTATAATATTAAAAAATAGAGAATAATTTAGATCTAATTTATATTTTAATTACATTAAAATATAAACTTACAAGACTATTCATAGATTCAACTAATCCTAGTCTAGTTATGCATCTCATGCATGTTAGATCTTATTAGATTTAATTTTAAATATTTTATTTTAGATCTTATTATATCTGATGTGACATCTAAAATTCTTTAATATTAGATAAATTAAAATTAAAATTAGATCTGAAACTGAGCCATCAACCTGGCTCTGATACTAGTTGAAGGAAAAACCACCTTTTTTCCTTGTAGGATCTTTCGGATTTAATCAAATCTGGGTGAAATAATTTTAAAAATATTTTATCCTATATTTATTTTAGATCTAAATTTTTAGATCTAATTTTATTATCTAATATTAATTCAAAAATAAATCTAAAAATATGAGGAAATATAAAATACCTCAAGGATAATCTGATTACCCTGTAGATGATCGTAGCAAGCCTGAGGTTCTAATTTAGCCATGCAATCGCCTGGCCTCTACCAGTATCCACTCAGGTAAGATCTAGATTATCTTCTCCTCATGAATCTCTACTCTAAAAATTAAAATTAAATTTGATTAGAAGATCTTCAAAAGTCTTCCTGAAGTTGGAGCAGCAGTCTGTCGAAGAAGTCTTGCAGCCTTCCTGTTCAAGGCATCACCATGCCTTGATCCTTCACCAGATGGACGTCCAACTCCTTGGACGTGAAGAAGAGAGGGAGAGCTATAGATGGGATGTGGAGAAGAGAAAAGGGGGCTGGCTTTTGCTGGGTTGGGAGCAGAATCACATAACCTTAGGTGCAGACAGTGTTTATATAGACCCTGCTGCGCTGCGCAGTGCCATATCATTCGATCAATCAAAAAATTCTAATAAATCCAAAAAAATTTTGATTGATAGAGTAATGTTATTTGATCACATCAGATAAGAATCCCCACTCTTTATCCTATGTTGGCACCAACTTTGGATAAGCACAAGTAAGGGTTGGCGCCAATTAGTCTATGTTAATCAGGACTCTCCATCCTTATCCACTTGGGGTACCCACTTAATCCAATTGGGCTCACGCCATAATCTGATTATGGTGCCCAATTTGATGTGGTTTGATATGTGGACACTCCACAAAAATCCTCCAATGAGTTCTTGCCAAGTGGCCTTCAGTTTAAGATCCATATGTCAACAATTGACAGATGTCCTAAAATGAAAATGGCAGGTGTAGCAGGTGTTGTCTTAAATTCATCTCATGAATTAAGACAAGACTTTTCTAAGCTGGATAAGCTTCATTTAGATTGAGAGAAACCTTCTCAAGATTCTTTGGATGAGTCAAATCACATTTAGCTCAGTCGAGATAGAAAAGATTACACGAGGAGAAAGTTAGGCTCAATCGAGTGCTAGCATGATTTTCTTGAACCTAATTGGATCTAATCCAAATCAATTGGGCTAGCTCAGTTGATGACATCCAGATTCTAATCCTTGTTAGTGTGACCTAGTTAGGTTCAATTCTGTATGGTAATGAAACATGTCATGATCTCATCATCGACATCATCGAAATTCCTTTTGATGGACCAGAACTCTTCTGATTCATACAATTAGAATGATCGATCATCAAGATCATTCTAATTGCTCTCAAAATCCATCAGTGATACCTAGCAGTATATGGTGGCAACCCATCAGAACTAAAGATGAACCTCTCGATGCAGCTACCTATGTGATTGAGTTCCTCTATCATGAGTCCCGATTGAATTAGGGTTAAGGTGAACTCGTCAAACCCAACATCAGTCATATGAATCAATCGATCGATCTGAGTCCGATGTGAAATCCCAATGAAATTTTTTTTTTTCATTATTTCACTCCGCCATGGCCATGGGCTTAAGGACTCGATCTTTTGATCATCATAGGACTACTCCTCTCATCTACCGAGGTTGATAGATCCCATCTTGGTGCGACCTAGTTCCTACAATGAATATGCTACAACCAACATACACCTCAGGGTTCCGAATGGCTAGGAGATCAAGTTATGGTGTAGTCAAACTATAACACACTCAAGGTAAACTATCGATACACCTTAGATCAAAGAAGTAGACACATAACTGCAGCATCGAGCTAGTCATCGACGAGAAGGTAGACTTTCTTATGACTGCTCGAGGTGGTCACGCTCAGTACTCTCATTCTCAATGAATATCTGTACTCTTATTTTGATATTTTCATATCATAGACTCAAGGCACATCTACCTTAAGGAAGCGATCGTACACCAACCTTCCGGATCGATCACCATCCTTGTGATGATCCTATGGTCAGGAGCTGTTTATGAGTTAGTTGTGTAAATTCATGCCTTAAATTTTCAACTCTTGAAAATATGAATTGACATTTCTACTAACTCAAAGGATGTATCACAGACACAATGTATACAATGTGATAGAAGAAAAATTCATTTATTGATTTATAGTCAAAATTATAAATTTGTCCTTAGATTTGTACAGGAATGTGTCAGCCAATCTGACATCTAGGACACACATCTAATAATATCTTCAACAGGTCACTTGAAGTCGTACAAGCATCCAACCTCTATGGGTATCCACACAAGATCTTGAACTGATCAGAAGCCTTTGATCTCACTGGGATACTAGCTCCCTTGCAGAGATTGTATCTTGACGGTTGAGAAAAATTCTTCTTTTCTCTCAAGATACTCTTAAAGAAGAAGAAGATTAGGAGGATAAAGAGGAAGATGAAGTTCAAGGAGACCCTCTCCTTTTCTTCATGAAACCACACATATGATCTCTACGTTAGAGATCTAGAGAAGAATGCTTTCTTCTCTTTTCTTCCACGCATGAGAGAACCCTTTCTCTCATCTTTTTTACGCCTTCAAGAGGAACCTTTTCTCTCTAAAAATCAGTACCAATAAGGAAGACTCTTCTTCCTTTCTTCAGCCCATAAGGAAGACTTTTTTCCTTATCCTTTTTGTCATGCCAAGAAGGAGAAACAATTCCTCTCTTTTTTAGCCCAAGAGGAAGACCTTCTTCCTCTCTTTTTCTTCACTTCAAGAGCCTCTATTTTCTATGTCAAACAGCAGCCAACCAGCAGCAATCCATCTTGAGTCCATGCCTAAGAGAGGTCTTTTTAAAGAGGTGTTGAGTTTTGTTTTGAATAGGAGTCAAACTCCTACTTCTAAGACATATATGAAAGGCTAGGGAGTGCGTTCAGATTTTAACCATGACTTATCTCACGAAAAGAAGGATGGGGCATGAGGTTTCTCATGCAAATAAGAGGGCTACATGAAGCTTCTTTTGTGTGGAAAATAAAAGGAAGGCATGGAGAAGGGTTTCATAGGATGGGTGGCCAAGATGAATGAATTCCTAGTCAAACTAGGAAATCTTGATTCTTGGTTAAGTCTATAACTAGATGTTGTACCAAATCCTAACCAACTTAGAAATTAGTTATAACCAAATAACTAATTACATCCTAGTCCAATTAAAAATTTAATTAGACCCTAATCCAATTAAGAAAAGAGTTGCATTAAACCCCATCAAGTTAGAGATTAAGTTCTTAGATATAAAGTCATCTCATAATCAATAGTGTTGCTCCAAAAATTGATTTTGATGATCGCAAACCATTTGAAGGGACTACTAATGAGTTTCTTATCTTTAAAAAATATTTTAGTGATATTTCAGGTAGTCCAAAATATTGAGTTTGAAAAAGTCCATCAAGTATGCCAAAGTCGAAATTTCTGTAAGTTGGAGAAGTTTTTGAAGCTTTTTGAAAGTATCAAATATATTTAAATTTATTTAAAAGTATTTGATAGTATTTTAATAAGTTTTGAATCTTAAATATATAAAAAATTGGATTGAAACAAAATGGGATGACCCAACTGGGTCATCCCCTTCTATTGGATAGTCGGATGCTCTGTTTTTGGCTTGTGGCATGCAGTAGAATGATCCATGTAGGTCGATCCCTGAGACTCTGAGACCAAAATAGAGAGTCTATTTTCTGTCTGACCAAATGAGGCATCCCATGGGACATCCCATTGCCAGTAAGGCATCCTATGGGATATTCCATTCTGAGCGAGCTTCATAATGGCTAGTTTTCAGTTTATTTTTGATGCATTTAATGTGCAATAAATACTCTCCAACAGTTCTTAACCGATACTAAGATACTCTCAAATCCAAATGTAGACTATAAATGCTCTTTAAAGATGGAAAATCAACTATGATTTATGCATTCAAGCTCACATTCATGAAAGAGAAAGAAAAATCTAGAAAGAGAAGAAATAAGCATTTAATCAGCTCACCAACCACTCTTCAGCTGCATTCAAGTATATCAATCAATTGAAGGTGTTTAGCAAAGACTTCTTTCCCTTAAGTATTATATTTTTATTGTGTTTATTGTGCTCATTTTAGGGACTTTTGTGCTGAAATTTTTGTACATTGTGTTCTTGCTATTGTATTTTAGTTTTTGAGTTTTGGGAGGTTCTAAAACTCAGACAGATTGATCCGAACCTGAAATCGAAGTGTTGTGGGTTGGCTTGTATCTGAGAAATAAGTATTCTTGCTTGGATTGCAAGGGTCGATGTTATCCGATGAGTTGTATCTTGTAATCTTTTTAGTAGATTGAATTCTCAAGAAGAGACTTGGAGAGTGAATGTAGGTGCAAGGTTAGCACCAAACTACTATAAAGCTCTTGTGTTTGTTATGCTTGTATCTCTTCATTTATTCTTTGTGCTTTATACTTGCTTACTTGTTATTTGAGGTTGATTGCATTCTCTTAGCTAATATATTCACTCCACTCAACAAGTATAGCACATTATTTGAGTTCACTAATCATACAAATTTTAAAAAGATCCAATTCACCCCTCTTCTTAGGCTCTATATTTGGGCAATAAGTGGTATCAAAGTCTGGTGCTCTAGCTCTTGTTTGATTTAACTATCAAGAGCCAAAGATCCATGGCAGCCTAATTTGGCACATCTCTAGCCGAGGGGCAATCTACAAACCGACCTTCACTTTTTAATGAGTCAAACTATACCTATTGAAAAGCTCAGATAAAATTTTTATTCAAGCACTTGACTATGATATATAGAGTATCATAGTAAATGGACCTCATATATCCACTAAATTATTGATGGTGTGTCTCTCCCTAAGTCGGAAGGTGAATGGGATGAATTTGATAAGAAAATGACTCAGCTTAATACTAAAGCCAAATAAAAGAGTCTAAAATTAATATGTTTGTGCATAACTATGAATTATTTAAAATAAAACCTGAAGAGTAAATAATTCAAATATTTACTCATTTCATTGATATCATAAATGATCTAAAAAGTCTTAGTAAGTGTTATTCTAATAGTGATCTTGTGAGAAAAGTGCTTAGATTTCTATCAAGATCATGGGAGGAAAAAGTCACTGCGATTCAAGAAGCCAAAGACTTAAACACTCTACCTTTGGAGAAGCTACTTGGATCCCTCATGACCCACGAGCTAAGCATGAAGCAACATTTTGAAGAAGAGATCTGAAGAAAGAAGACAATAGCTCTCAAATCAACAGCTTAAGAAGAAGAAAATTTAAAAAATCAGAGAACAGTGAAGAAGATGAGAACTTAGCCTTAATCACCAAAAAATTCAAATATTTTATGAGGAAAAGAAGACAAGGGATCAAGAGAAGACCACTAGCTAAGGGGGAGCCAAGTAAAAAAAAAAAAGAGCAGCCCATTATCTGTTATGAGTGTAAGAAGCCGAGCCACTTCAGATCGAACTGTTCTTAGCTCAAGAAAGGTCAGAAGAAGTTCAAAAGGAAAAAGGCAATGATGGCCATATGGAGCGACAGTGATGACTCTACTTCAGATGAAGAATCTCATGAAAAAGCTAATCTGTACCTTATGGCACATAAAAATAAGGTAACCCCTGAAACTCAAAATAAATTTTCTTATGATGAACTGTAAAAAGCTTTTCATGAATTTTTGAATGATCTAAAAAAATTAGGATTGAAAAATAAAAATTTGAAATTAAAAAACCAAGCATTAGCTCAAGAAAAAGAAAAAATTGACAGCAAAAATAAAGAATTAGAAATAAAGAATCAAACTCCATTGAAAGAAAAAAATAAAATTTTAGACTTAAACAAAACTCTTGTAAAAGAAAATAAGGATCTAAAGGAAGAGATAACCAAATTGAAATCAATAGTTGATAGATTTACTCTAAGTTCAAATAAACTTCAAATGATTATTGATAGTCAAAAAGCTATGTATGATAAAGTCGGCTTTGGCTATAATACTCTTAAAAAATAAAAGTTTTTAAAAAATATTTTTGTTAATGAATCCATGAGCAAATTTTAAATATTACTTATTTTAAATGTGGCAAAGTAGGATATAAAGCTTATACATGCTTATTAAATAAAATTATTGATATAAATATTAAAAAACTATGGGTTCCAAAAGGAACCATTGTGACTAACTCCAAAGGACCCAAGTTAGCTTGGGTACCTAAAGTTAAAACTTGATTTTATGTGTGCAGTGTGTCTTACATTTCAAGCAACAAAATGGAGGTGGTATCTTGATAGTGGGTGCTCAAGACACATGACTAGTGATGAAACTCAATTCATCACATTGGAAGCTAAAAATAGAGGGATGGTCATCTTTGGAGATAATGGCAAAGGAAAGATCATCGATATTGGTAATATTGGTATCACTCCCTCCATTTGTATTAAAAATATGTTACTTGTAGATGGTCTTAAGCATAATCTTTTAAGTATTAGTTAATTATGTGATAAAAGTTATAAAGTAGTTTTTGAATCATCTATATGCATTGTAACTAGTCCTTTTGATGATAGCACTAGATTCATTGGCATAGGCATAACAATATTTATATGGTTGATTTAGATAATCTTTTCATATAAAATATGCAATATCTTGTGGTCATGAATGCTACAATAAATGAGACTCTTTGGCATCGTAGGCTTGCACATATTAATATGCATATACTTTTTAAAATCATTAAAAAAGATTTGGTTTTTGGTTTGTCAAAAATAAATTTTGACAAAGATAAAATTTATGATGCATGTCAATTAGGTAAATAAACAATTTTTTTTTTAAATCTAAGAACATCGTTTCAACTTCTAAACCTTTAGAACTTTTACATATGGATTTGTTTGGTCCTATAAAGACAACTAGTCTAAGAGGTAAAAGATATGGCTTTGTAAGTATTGATGATTTTTTACGTTTCACTTGGATTTTATTTTTAGCATCTAAAGATAAGTATTTTCAGTATTTTCTAAGTTTTGTCGAAAGAATTCAAATGAAAAAGGTTGATCAATTATTTCAATTCATAGTGACCATGGCACTAAATTTGAAAATAAGGATTTTGAAAAATTTTGTGATGAAAAAGGCATAGATCATAATTTTTCAGCACCTAGAACACCACAATAAAATGGAGTAGTAGAGAAAAAAAATAGGATCCTTGAAGAAATGATCCATACCATGCTATGTGAGAGCAAGCTCCCAAAGTACTTTTGGCAGAAGCAATCAACACAGCATGTTACATCTTAAACCGTACTTTAATAAGACCAATTCTAAAGAAAACACCTTATGAATTATGAAAGGTAGAAAACCTAACATAGGATATTTTTATATTTTCAGTTGTCGTTGTTTTATTTTAAATAATAGCAAAGATAGCTTAGGTAAATTTGATGCTAAATCTGATAAAGCTATCCTTCTCGGCTATTCTACTTCTAGCAAAATTTTAGAATATTTAATAAAAGAACACTAGTAGTAGAAGAGTCAATTCATGTAGTTTTTGATGAAGCTAATGATCTTCCAACAAGAAAGAGAGAGTGCTGGCGATGCAGGTATCATAGAAGATGGAATGAAAGAGCTCACCATCAATGACTCAAATGAGCGAAACAAAGAATAATTGAAAGAAAAATATGAGGATGAAAGCATCAATGATCCAAACATTCAAGAACAACTCAAGATACAAGTAATCTTTCAAAGGAATGGAGGTATGTCCACAATCACTTCAAAAAATTAATCATTGGTGATCCGGCATAAGGGATAAGAACTAGATCCTCTCTTAGAGATATATGTAATTATGTAGCTTTTTTTCACACCTATAATCTAAAATAATAGATGAAGCTAAAAAAAACTATAACTGAATAATTTTCATGCAAGAAAAGCTAAATCAATTTGAAAGAAATAATGTATAAACTCTTATTGCTAGACCTAAAAATCATACAATAATCAGAACAAAATGGGTATATAGGAATAAATTAGATGAAGATGGTAATTAATCAGAAATAAAGCAAGATTAGTTGCTAAAGGATATAATCAATAAGAAAGAATTGATTTTGATGAAATATTTGCACCTGTTGCTAGACTAGAAGCCATAAAGAATGCTACTTGCTTTTGCATGTTTTATGAACTTTAAATTGTTTCAAATGAATGTTAAAAGTGCTTTTCTAAATGATTATATTGTTGAAAAGTATATGTAGAGCAACCCGAAGACTTTGAAAGTCATGAATATCTAGATCAAGTATTTAAATTAAACAAAGTATTGTATGGTTTAAAACAAGTCCCTACGGCTTGGTATGAAAGATTAAGTAAGTTCTAACTAGAAAATAATTTTTTAATAGAAAAAGTAGATACAACTCTTTTTATAAAAAAAAAGATAAAAAATTCTAGTCATACAAATATATATTGATAATATTATATTTGGATCTACTAATGAAGCTTTGTGCTAAGAATTTGTCAAGCTCATGCAGGGGGAGTTTGAAATGAGCATGATGGGAGAACTCACTTTCTTTCTCAGACTCCAAATCAAGCAAATAAAGGAAGAGATCTTCATCATCCAAAGTAAGTACTCAAGAGAACTATTAAAAAAATTTAGAATGGAGAGCTCTAAAAATGTAAGTACACCTATGATCCCTTCCTGTAAATTAGATAAAGATGAACATGGTAAGAATATTGATTTAAAGCTTTATAAAGGCATGATAGGCTCTTTGTTATATCTTACTATTAGTAGATCTAATATAATGTTTAGTTATTATGTGTGCTAGATATCAGTCAAACCCTAAGGAATCTCACTTAAATGCTGTTAAAATTTTTTTCAAATACTTAAAAGGAACACAAAACCTAGGACTTTGGTTTTCAAAGTAATCTTCTCTGGACTTAATAGGTTACTCAGATGCAGACTTTGCTGGATGTAGTTAGATAGAAAGAGTGAAAGGAATATGCCCTACAAGTCAATCAAAATTTATATTTTGATAGATTTTCTTGTAATCTTCCAGACTCATGTATTGACTCTTTAAATAATAAAAGGTATTTTTCATCATATGCTGCATCTTACTTTTGTAATGATTATGATGAACTCTATAAATAGAATAATGGGTTTAGGATTATGATGAGATCATACCTATGAGACCTAAAATTCTAAAAATCTTGATTTAGAATATTCCTAGTCATAGGAGCATTAAGGAGGGGATCAATGTTCCGGATAGACTAGCACTTCTTATGTATGCTCGATGGAGAGGGTGGTTGATGTCATATGCCACTTGTGTGAGATACTAATACAAGAAAGTGGGTACTTATTAGAGAATGAGTTCACTGAATTGATCCGACTTAAGAAACATCTTATGAAATTTACTTACCCATCAAAAAATATTTTCTTATAGTGGGAGTTGTGCATATAATCCTTTGACTTGAGACTACCATAGACTTTGTATACATGAATCCATATTTTTTAGTTCATACTCATTCATGACTTAGTCATATACCAGGTGTTTTGGATATAGTAGAATGTGTATGGAGGTTGTGAGTAGGTTAACATGAAATCGATCACTCTTGGTAAGAGGAGATCGCATCCTACTTGCTCTGATCGATTGATGATTAAGGAAGCCTTTGATCAAAGTAGAATAAAAATTAGAATTTTTTTTTAATATTTTATTAATTAAATCATCATATAAGATTGAAGAAATATGAGTATGATATTGAATTTGACATCATTCTATATCTGAAGTCATATTCGGGGTGTAGGGAGATCGCAGGATCAAATTACACGATAACTTTTCACTGAAGGATATTTTTGATATTTTTATTAAAATTTTATATCTTTCAGGTAGACATGATACATTGGTAGATATCAATCTTATCTTATAAGTTTGATCGAATTAAAGAATTTAATTCAATCGTCAATTAGAAAGAGTTCTAATTGTTGAAATCAGATTAGTTATTTGGATCTAGATCGGTTAGATTAAATTCTAATCAAATCAAATTGACTTGTACTCAGACCCATTGCTAGCTAGATGTGGAATCCAATGGTCACATACAAAGAAATTAATCAGGGATCTAATTGGATTAGATCATATTTGCAAAATTGACATGCTAGCACATGTTGCAAAAACTAGCTCCCTATTTCGAATTGGGTTTGAAATTGATTCCAGATTAGGCTAATTAAGGCCAAATTAATTCAAACTAATTTTGAATTTGAGTTAAGTCAGTCTTAGCTATATGTATCAAAAATTTAGAGCAGAAAACTAAGTCTTCATGAGTCAAGAATTTTTTTTGTGCATGGGTATAGTTTTTATGCGCAGAAACAACTTTCACGTCCCATGAGATGGGATGCCTCATCCTCGAGCTTATCCAATGTTCTATGATGAAATAAAATTTTGGGTGATTCTAACTTAATTTTGAGTATAAAAATTTTTTTGAAGTTAAAATTTCTTCTGATTTAAATATGAAAATTTATTGAAGTTGGAAATCTTGTCAGTTTGATCCATGCGCCTGACCAAGAGTCCAACTTGTGAAGGACTCTAACCCATTTGTCATGCCACTTCTTAATCTGAGATTTTTTTCACACCATTCTAATATTAGTGCCTTCATTTTTGGCCATTTGATGGATAAAATTATCTGATGGGTGGTGGATAAAAATTATGCCATAGGAAGCTGCAGACGCATCGGAGAATCATCGAGAAAAATATTCTGAAGAGTCCTTCTGCGCGAAGCATCTTTTAGATTTCTTTTTGATGATTGTCATGTGTCAAAATCTTTTAGATGGGCATGAGAATTTATCAGAGGTGTGAGATTTTCTGATGGATGCGAGATAGCACGTGAAAGGGGCGCGAATAATTTTCAAAGGCAACCCGTCGCTAAGTATTTAAAGGGGGGTGCATCGGGGGATTGGATTCATTCAGATTTTAATTTTTTTTTTCTAATATTATCTTCCTATTATCCAATTAATTTCTTCCTTCTCTTATTAGGATAAGTCCAAAATAGTAAGGACAAGTCTGATTTTAGGACAAGAGTTTAGGAAGAGAATTAAGAAAGACAAGAAGAGAAGAAAGGTAGAGATAGGAAGGCTAGAAAAAAAAGAAGAGGGTCTTGAGGTCCTGCTATCCAAAAAAATTCTCAGAGTAAAAATTTTAGAGAAAGAATCATCCCAAAAGTTGGTGTCCTGATCATAGCCCTGTGTGGATCACCATTAGAGGGCAAACAATTGGGCTCTTGGTGGAGATTCTATCGAAATTTAGATTAAGCACTGCAGATATTCTTCTTTAGCTTAAATTTAATTTTAAATTTATGTTATATATGATTGTTAATCATCAAAGAGATATTGATTTAAAAATTTTATATTTAAAATTTTTTAATTTAAATTTTAAAATCCATTATACTTTCGCTGTGCATGCCCATCCTGAAACCCCACTGCGATATTAGAGCCGGCCTTATTTGGTTCAATCATATATACATAATTTTATGTGATGCATAGTATGATTTATACTATAAAATAATTTATATCTTCTATTATGCTTTCATATGATGATATGAAATGATGTATATATGATTCCCACTTTATCATCCTGACATATGGTTGTCCTAGCATAACGGGGTTATGCAAGGTTATCCTAGGATGATGAACGTTCATATGTTATACTTGCACATATAGAATATTTTAATATTGATACATAAATTGGTATTATATAGTTAGAATATGCATGAGACCAAATAAAAGTCCTCATTAAAAATGATATTAAGTGCTAGCGATATGCAACTATGGGTTAACCAATTCTTGATCACTTGATCAATTGGTGTCTAAAAAGGTGCTATAGGTTGTTCTTTAATTGGTTCCATTATCTGACCTGACCAATTTATTGATATCTAAAGAAAGCAATGGGGGGACCCCCACCTTACTTATCTGGCTAATTTGATTAAGCGATCTTGATATTGAAAAATCATAATGTTGAAAATACTACTAAGAGCCTTCCTTCATGCTAGGTTAATGTTACATCATGAACTATGACTAGTTTGTTGTGTTAACATAAGGCTTGTCACAAGGATTGATATAACATAATCCTGGTGCATAGAAGATGCTTACGATAATTTTGAATGTACTACTTTATTGTGTTAACACAAGGACAGTTATATTAGAATTTGATTGTATTGAAATGAAGGGTCTAACTTAACTAAAATATTATAGCTTGTTGTGTTAACACAAGGCTAATAATATCTTAGAGGTCAAGATATGATATTGAAAATTATATGAGATGCAATTGGAAAAAGTTTTCTACTTATGAACTCATAAGGGTTTGTTATGTTAACACAAGATCATTATGAGGAATTAGGGTCTCAATCTCATTAAGATAAATATGCAATATTTGTCATTCATTATAGTAGAGGATTATGATGTTCGATAAAATAATGAGAGGCACAATTAAATCTAAAGACCTTATTTAATTGTATGAGTCAACATGAGTTGTTTGCTTATATAATATTTTTTAATTATTGTAGATTAAATTCTACAAATGGCATCTTCACTATCATTGCGAGAAATTTTAGATTCCAACAAGTTGACCGGTCCCAATTATGTGGACTGATTAAGAAATTTAAAGATCGTACTCACTCAAGAGAAGCTCTCCTATATTCTTGATGTCCTCGAACCACAAGAGATTGGGAATGATGCCACAGAGGAGGAGGTATCCACATACAGGATGCGGAAGAATGATAGTTTGACTGTCAAGTGCATCATACTAGTCTCTATGAGCAATGAGTTGCAAAGGCAGCATGAGAGCATGGATACTCAATCCATACTCCTAAATCTTAAAGAGTTGTATGGAGAACAGAGTAGGACTACTAGATATGAGATATCTAAGTAGTTATTCCATGCTAGAATGATTGAGAGATCATTCGTACAAGACCATATCCTGAAGGTCATTGATTTGATTACTAGATTGGGTCAACTAGGTTTTATGATGGATGGAGAATTAAGTCAAGATTTGATCTTGCAATCTCTTCTTGAGTCATTCACTCAGTTTGTCGTGAACTATCGCATGAACAAACTGAATACCTCCTTGCCTGAGCTGTTGAATATGCTTAAGACAGCTGAGAGCCATATTAAGAAAAAAAAAGCTCCATTTCTTTCTATGGGTAAAATCTCTAAGAAAAAGTCAGATTTTAAGGGTTCAAAGAAAGCACTGAATCCTAAGAGTGGCGAGATGAAGAAGAAGGGGAAGAAAGTCTCAGGATAGGGTACTTGCTTACACTGCGGTAAGGCAGGACACTGAAAAAGAATTGCAAGTTATATCTTGCAACTATAAAGGCTGGTGCAAGCAACGCACCAAAAGGTATGTATGAGATACATATAATTTTGTCATTAAGTTTTTCCAATTCAAACTTTTGGGTATTGGATACTGCCTGTGATTCTTATATCTGTAAATTATTGCAGGGCTGCAGACCATTAGAGTGCTGAAGAAGGGTGATTTCGAGCTCTACGGCACTGGAGAAGAGTCTATCCAAGCAGAGGCTGTAGGGACATATATGTTAAAGTTATCTTCTGAAAGATCTTAGAGCTAGAAAACTGTTATTATATATCTAAGATCATTAAAAATATTATTTCTGTACCATTATTTTTGCAACGAAGTTATGAAATAAATGGAAAGAGCAATAGTTGCTCAATTTTTTTTCTAATAAATTTTTTTGTCATGGCATTATTAATAATGGTCTTTTGATTCTATCTAATGATAATATTTTTTATATTGATGAAAATAAAAAGCAAAAGAGAGTAGAGTTGAATAATACTTTACTTTGGCATTGTCAACTTGGTCATATAAGTAAGACAAGGATTAACAAGTGATACAAAGAAGAGTTTTTGATCCTTATGATTATGAATCATTAGGTACTTATGAATCTTGACTTATGGGAAAAATGACTAAGACTCTATTTAGTGGACACAGAGAAAGGATAAGTGAGTTATTAGGATTTGTACATACTGATGTATGTGGTCCTATGACAAAGAAACCAGAGGAGGATACTCTTATTTTATAACGTTCACTGATGATTTATCTAGGTTTGAATATGTGTATTTTATAAAATACAAATCCAAAATCTTTGATAAATTTAAAAAGGATCAAAGTATGGTCGAGAAACAAATTGAAAAAATATTAAAATCTTTCGATCTGATCGAGGAGAAGAATACTTATCAAATGAGTTTCTAGATCATCTTAAAGAAAATGAAATTCTCTCAGAATGGACCCTTCCTATACACCACAGCTAAATGATGTAGCAGAAAGAAGGAATCGCACTTTATTAGATATGGTGTGATCTATGATGTGCCTTACAGATTTTCCTATTTTCTTCTGGAGATATGTCCCAGAAATTGTTGTCTATATTCTGAACAGAGTGAAGGAAAAACTGCCTTTTTTCTTGTAGAATCTTCCAGATCTAATGAGATCTGGGATAGAATATTTTTTTTAAAAAAATTATCCTACTTTATTTTAGATCTAAGATCTATTAGATCTGATTCTTATTATCTAATATTTAATCTAAAATTAAATATAAAACTTGAGGAATAGAGAAATACCTCCAGGGTAACTAGATTACCCAGTAGATGATCGCAGCAATGCCCGAGGTTCTAAAATAGCCATACAGTTCCCTGGCCCCTACCAGTATTCACTCGAGCAGGATCTAGATTATCTTCTCCTCATGAATCTTTGCTCCAAAAATTAGATCTGGATCTGATCAGGAAGATCTTCAAAAGATCTTCTGAAGCTGAAGCAGTAGTTTCTTGACAAATATCTGCAGCCTTCTAATCAGGAAGCCACCTCGCCTTGGACAAGCACCAGATGGACGGCCAACTTCTTAGACATGAAGAGGGGAGAGAGAGGACTAGAGGTGGTGTAAAGAAGTGGAGGGATATCAGGCTTTTGCTGGGGATTGAGTAGATTCTTCTAAATCCTAGGTGCAGACAGGGTTTAAATAGACCCTGCTGCACCATGCAGTGCCACATCATTCGATCAATCAAAAAATAATTAAAAAAATTCTAATTGGTGGAGTGATATCATTTGATCATATTAGATAAAAATCCCACCAAACTCTCCTACTGTTGGTGCCAACACTAGATAAACACAATGAGATTGACGCCCAACAGTTTGAGTCGATCAAGGCATAGAGTCCTCATCTCATGGGACTCTATCCTTATCCACTTGGGGTGCATGCCCAATCTAATCTTTACGCCCACTTTGAGGCCTAATTTAGCAAGTGGACACTCCACAAACACTCTCCAATGACCTCTTGCCAAGTGGCCTTCAGTCCAAGGTCTATGGGTCAACATTTGATCGATGTCCTAAAACGAAAATAGCAGGTGACAGGAATTAGTAAGTGTTGTCTTAAATTCATCTTATAAATTAAGACAAGATTTTTTTAAGCTGGACTATCTCCAGTCAGACTGAGAGAAATCTTCTCAAGGTTCTCTGGATGAGTCAAATCATATTTGGCTCAGTCGAGATAGAAAAGATTACACGAGGAGAAAGTTAGGCTCAATCATGTGCGTGCACAATTTTTTGAATCTAATTGAATCTAATCCAAATCAATCGAACTGAGCTAGCTCAATTGATGACATCTAGATCCTAACTCTTATTTGTGTGACCCAGTTAGGTTCATTTTATATGGTAATGAGACATGTCATGATCTCATCATCGACATCATCGAAACTCCTTTCGATGGACAAAACTCTTCTGATTCAGATAATTTAGAATGATCAATCATCAATATTATTCTAATTGCTCTCAAAATTCACCAGTGACACCTAGCAGTTGAAGGAGAAAAACTGCTTTTCCTCGTAGGATCTTCCAGATTTCACCAAATCTGGGGCAGAATAAATTTAAAAATTTTTATCCTACATGTATTTCAGATCTAAATCTTTAGATCTAATCTTATTATCTGATATTTAAATCTAAAATTAAATCTAAAACTATGATGAAAGAAGAAGTACCTCAAGAGTAATCTGATTACCCTGTAGATAATCTCTGCATAGCCTGAGGTTCTGATATAGCCATGCTAGCGCCTGGCCTCTACCGATATCCACTCAGGCAGGACCTAGAATATCTTCTCCTCATGAATCTATACTACAAAAATTAGATCTAAATCTGATTAGAAAGATCTTTAAAATCTTTCTAAAGTTGGAGCAGCAGTCTGTCGAAGAAGTCCTGCAGCCTTCTGTTCCAGGCGTCACCACGCCTTGGATCTTTATCAGATAGACGTCCAACTCTTTGGATGTGAAGAAGGAAGGAAGGAGAGTAGGGAGGATATGG
This sequence comes from Elaeis guineensis, assembly GCF_000442705.2. Classification (NCBI taxonomy): domain Eukaryota; kingdom Viridiplantae; phylum Streptophyta; class Magnoliopsida; order Arecales; family Arecaceae; genus Elaeis; species Elaeis guineensis. The sequence continues at coordinate 2,479,367 of NW_027332425.1, forward strand.
AGAAGAGGGGAGGAGATGGCAGGTTTTGTGTATAAAATAATTTCTACCTCGAAATCCTAGGCGCAGTAGGGTTTATATAGACCCTGTATGCTGCGCAGTGCCACATCATTCAACCAATCAAAAAATTCTAATAAATTTTGAAAAAATTTTGATTGGTGGAGTGATGTAATCTGATCATATCAGATAAGAACCCCACCATATCTCCAAAAGATGGCACCAACATTGGATAAGCACAAATAGAGGTGGCACCTAAGAGTTTAAATTGATCAAGACTCTCTAATTCTTATCCACTTGGGGCACCCACTTTAATCCAATTGGGCTCACACCATAATCTGATTATGGCACCCAATTTGATGTGGCTTGGCTTGTGGACACTCCATAAAAATCCTCCAATGAGCCCTCTTCAGTTTAAGACCCATATGTCAACTTTTAACAGATGTCCTAAAATGAAATTGGCAGGTGCTAGAATTAACAGGTGTTGTCTTAAATTCATCTCATAAATTAAGACAAACCTTTTCTAAGCTGGACAAGCTTTATTTAGACTGAGAGAAATCTTTCTAAGATTCTCTGGATGAGTCAAATCACATTTGGCTCAGTAGAGACAGAAAAGATTACACGAGGAGAAAGTTAGGCTCAATCGTGTGCTAGCATGATTTCCTTGAACCTAATTGGATCTTATTCAAATCAATTGGGTTAGCCCAATTGATGACATCCAGATCCTAACCCTTATTTGTGTGATCCAGTTAGGTTCAATTCTGTATGGTAA